>NC_137921.1:65163533-65171033 GCF_963457725.1 Sprattus sprattus | reverse complement strand
CAAACACACACATTCATATACACATGGGCACACACATGTATTCAAACACACACACACACACACACACACGAACACACATATATGTATACACACACATACAAGCATCCTACAGCATGAATACTTCATGAGCATATGAGTGGAGCACCCTCTTCTCATTCTAATGGACTTCAAAGAGATTTGGTTAGTGTGTGTGTGTGTGTGTGTGTGTGTGTGTGTGTGTGTGTGTGTGTTTGTGTGTGTGTGTGTGTGTGTGTCTGTGCCTGTGTGTGTGTGTGTGTGTGTGTTTGTGTGTCTATCTATCTGTCTGTGTGTGTGCATGTATGTGCATGTCTGTGTGTGTCTGTATGAGAGTCTGCGCCCGAGACAGAGACAAAGAGAGAAGGACGGACATAGAGGGGGATGTGTGTATCTCGTCTGGCCTAAATTTATGCATTTAATAATATTTGTAATACATCAACCTTCAGTGTATGTCTCTGCGTCAGCATCTCATTTTTAACCTATTTCCTGTCGCCTTTGTGCCAGATCAAGAAGAGGGACTGTGGCCACGATAAAACTCCAGACAACGAAGAGCATGATGGGATACGAGGGAGAGATGGATGAAGGTCGGAACAAGTTAATCAGGGTTTAAATACAGAGAGAGAAAAAGAGCCGGAATACAAATGAGGACTGGCCAGGACGGCAGGCTTGGATGAAAGGATGAATGGATGGTTGATTGTGGAGGGATGGACAACGGCAATGATGGATAAATCAATGCCCTCAGATACGGCGAACAAAAGAGGCCGGACAAAACTGAGCTTATGGGTGAGATATGAGCTGTTAATGACAGTGTGAGCCAATCCGCAGGGGCTACAACCACCAGTGGTTATCTTCTTTAAATAGAATAGCGCCAGACGGCTTTGGTGTGCAATATATAGACGCTGATTGCTCTCACAGTTGGTTTGGTGAAAGACAAACTAGTGTCTAGTGACCATTGTGGATTAAGGCACATATAAAGAGGTCAAGTGAGGTTAATGACTGAAAAGTTGTCATTGGACATTTCCAAATACATAAGCAGTAGATTTTTTTAAGATGTTTCGATTTTTTGGTTTACTTGCAAAAAGGAAAACATTACTCTAAAATGTGAACAGTTTACTGTTTCCATACATAGCAGTCATGTACAGCTAATACCACAATTAATAAATAAAACTAAACCTTGTCTTTAGGCACAATATGGTACCTATTATTTCACTCTTAACTAAGGAATCAATCAAGTCTTGAAGTATAAACAATACTCAAACAGCACAATTAGACAGTAATGGAACATTCTGTCTTTGTCTGTTTTCTCGAAGAAACCAATAAAATAAAGTGATGGTGGCCATGCTGATTGCAGGAGTGATAAGAGAACCCAGTGTGTGATCACTGGTTCTTAGGAAACCATCAACCCAGACTTAGCTTGATAGCAGGCTAGCTCACTTGCTGTCACCAGCCTCCAAGCAGGAGGTAATGAGACCATTGGTCAAGCTGACGGGCCAAAAAGAAGACACACAACCTCAAGGCATCTCTAAGCCAACGCGGTGCTGCATTTTGTGTTCTGTGCGGCTCCAGAGCTTGTTAGAAATGCACAAGAGGAAATACACACACAGAAACACAAACACACCCACACACACAAACACACAAACACACACAAACACACACATTTGGAGCAATCATTCACATCCTTTGTTTGCTATTAAAAAGGAAAACTGACTTCAAGGATAAAGAGAAAGAAAAGGAGGACGAGGGGAGGGCAGCGGAGAGAGGAAGTTGACTCGCCGTCACGTCTAAGAGCCCAAACAATCGCCTTTTGTGTCCGCACCGCAGAGTCTTCATTCAGCCTCTGTCAAATAAGCAAAGGCCGTTCTTCCATCCTGACGGTCATTAGCTCAGACAGCCATTAGCCTGTGCTTTCAGAGAATCTGTCACCGACCTCCAAACTCCACCAGCAGCCTCCACTGTTGGGGCTAATTACCACACTGCTCGGCCCCATTAAGCATCACTGACACATCCTTAGTCCCAACCCCCCCACCCCCCCCCGTTCCCTTTTTGTCACCGTCCGACAAGAAGAGCCATTGAAGTCGGGGACAGGTCACCCTGCGGGCAGCAAGATAGACATCCCCCCTCGCTGCCAGCACCAGTAGCCAGACCTCACCTGAATGTGAGAAACTCACCTTGTGAAGAGGTGCAGACCACCACTCGCACTGGACCATGTTTGGCTATATCTCAGTCGCATGTCTGGCAGACACAATGATAGCATAGGTGGCTTTGGGGAAGGGATTAAGATCCAAATAAAAGGGAATGAAGTGGGGAATGGTAAGTCTCAAGTTTAATCTGTCAGGCTTGAAAGAGGGCGCTTAAAGCAGCGCTGGGGGTTTTCTTTCACAGGGGAGGTCAGGGTGTCAGCCATTTTGAAAAGAGGGCTTAGGGGAGTGAATGGACTCAATCCGGGCCTGTCAATGTTCAAGTGGATCCGTTCTGAGAAGCAGACGAGAAGAACCCGAGATATCGTGGTGAGAAATGCTCGACTTAATGGATAGCGGCCGCGTGAGATGAGAAAAGGAGGTCAAGTATTGATTTCAAAGAATTAACATTGTCACTGCTTGGGAGATAAATTAAGGTAACCGTACACACTGCTCGGTTGAAGACGTTTGATAAGCCATGCATTCAATCAATTCAGTTCTTCGACCGATCCGTGGGGAGGAAAGGCTGACCTCTCATAAGACTGTAATGCCTGAACTTGATCATTGGCTAGAGAGCTGGAGAGACACTATCCAGATGAGTCTTAGCTTTCCTTTCCAATGTTTGTGGAGCCTGCTGTTTGGTCTTCATAACACTGGTTGCAAAACGTTTCTATATTGAAAGCTAGAAACTGTTCAGAGTCGATACAGATTCTGTATCAGCATGGTTAGGATTTCAAATATGTACCGCGGACTGACAGAGTAACATAGGCTGCGAGACTTCCAGAAATGATTCTGAGGGAGGGAGATGTGCTGTGACAGGCTGGAGATGAAACTGCATACGGTTTCCTATAATAACTCATCCATCCAGTGACACACAATTCAACAGCTCGCTGTATTTCTTGAGAGGTGCCTTCTAATGTTCCCCCCCAGACACGATACAGATGCTCGGGCTCTTCATCAACTTGGAGCAGGAAAAGCCTCAGAAAGCCTGGGAAGCGTACCCGGAGTATTGAGTCCTGTCGCTGGGTTTATCTTACCCCTGTACTCTCAAATCCCAGGAGGCCCCAAGACCTCAGGAGATCCCCAGGCCTGGAGCTGGATGTCTCAACGCACCGTTCAGGCTGTCAGGGACATCCCTCAATGGGACGAGAGCACAGTTGGGTCGGGGCCACAAATCTCAGCGTGCCGGATGTCGGTGGTGTGTGTACACATCGACGAATAGGCAGCGGACGGAGAGACCAGAAATCCACTCTTGTCTGTCCCAAATCCCATCGACCCTTTGGGTGACCTCTGACAAATCATAGGGATTTATAGCAGGCGACCAGATGCATAAGATAAACACATCAATTAGTGGCTCATGTTTGGGTTTGTGTCACGCAGATGTGCCCAGGGACGCAGGAAGTGGGGTGCTCCGGGTGCTGCCGCACCTCCTCTAGTGGACAACAGACGCAACTACAACACTTGAACTCAGGCAATGCCGCGGGTTTTTACATACAGCACCCCCCACTTCATATGACTTCATATTACTTCCTGCGTCCCTGGATGTGCCCCTCCCTGTGTTTCTCCTCGGGTTAACCTGGCTGTGATGGACATAGCAAAAACACTCAAGACAGCCATGAAAGAAACAGTCTGATGTTCTCCTGTGCATTTTCAGTATGAGTCCACGTCACATTAAGATTCATACCAAGGCTGTTTCCTGGCCCTCTTCGATGTGACAGAGAACAGGACTTCTCGTTGACAGCTTGCAGAGTCTCTTAAAGCCACGTGTTAAAAGAGAGAAGAAGCTAACAGTTGGGTTCTGTAAGTTAGACTGACTATAAACGTATCTGCGTTTCATCACCAATGTGTCTGCGTGTGTTTAGAGTTCCGCATGATTCACGTCTCTGCTCAGCTCTAAACAAAACTATGCGCTTTTCATCCGCATCTCCCCATGTTCTCAAACGTTCTTCTGGGGTCTTCCAGCACGGGCCCAACAGCACAAGTCTTTCTGCCCTGCCCGTCCCGTCCCGCCCCGCCCCGCGAGATGCTGTTGACAGGGGGGAGGAGACACCAATCGGTGGGCCCCGTCGTGACTGGCAGCTTTTTCCACAAGAGAGTGGGTGTGGGTGGGGGGGCTTGTCATAGATAATTGCTGTTAAGCCCACGCAGCTTACCCCAAAACACCCATCATATCACTCAAGCTCCCCGTCACACGACCCCACCTGCTGAAGCACCAGAGCCGGGGCGTGTCCGCACCCACTTAGGCCCTTTGTCCTGATGCGGCGTGACAGCTGCTTTAGGTCGCCACGGTGATCCGTACCCCATCTTTACATGCCACATTATATGATGAGGCTCAGTGGAAGGGGAGACCAGACACCTCTGGGGACCGTCGACTTCCATTGTCAGGCCCCCGGTCTGAACGCGAGCCATCAGGCTGCATGTTGGGGCGGCTCCCTCCCTCGGTGTGGTGGCATGCCTGAGTTTGAGGGGTAATTGGCACATGTCATCTCAGAATCCACTGGAGCCGAAGTTTCAGTCCTGGATACCATGGGGGGGGGGGGGGGGGGGGGGTTCCCCATTTTGAGGCAGAGTTGTTGTGTTGCTGGTAAATTAGATGTCTCAGTGATGCGGCAATAGAGTGAAATAAACACAAATCTGACTCTTACTGACCCTAGCCTGAACTCCTGCAGGCCGTTGGGTTGTTGTGAAAATGCAGACTAGCAGGATGCAGAGCGCAGCACAAACAAGAGAGCGTGACAGAGGCAACATCAAAGGGATGTTTGATGGCTGTTTGGCATTGTTACACGCACAGAATGCTGGTTATGCCTAGACAATGGGATTTCAGAGCTAGAAATCTGCTGGGATATTTGTTTGGCTGCTTAAAGAGATGAAGCACCAAAAAGATATAATTTGCGAAATGTATCTTTCTACTTTGATGACTTACTACAAATTATTCCTTTTTATGTGAAATTCTTTGGAACCAAATTGCGCCTAATAAACATAAATTAAACCCCAGCAAAAGCCTCGCGCTGAGGTCACTGACAGGTTGAACAGTTGTTGCGGGCCCTCAAGGTTGGCGGCAGGCAAAAACAGACCTGCAGGGAGAGGGCCACAGCTGTTGAGTGACTCTGGGGGGGGGGGAGGGAGTGGGTCCCCTCCCTCCTCTCCCCCTTCCTCCCTCACCCACTGCCCCACTACCCTTTTGTCTCCTTCCCTCCCTCCTCTCTTCTCTTCTTTTCCAGCTCAGAGGCTAATAGGAAGAGAGAGGTGCTCCTGAAGGGGTAGGGGTGGCTTCCAGCTCCCTCATCATCACATCCAAAGGAATACGGGAGGAACCCCGGCAACATCAAAAGCATCCCCACCCCCAAAAAAATGGAGACTCCAGGGCCACCACCACCACCTACTGAAGCTGTCGATATATATCCCCCATCCACCCCGCCCGTTTTCACCACAACCCACCACACCACCCCCCTTCCAAATATATTTCCCTGTTTTCTTTTCTTGGGCGTAGGAAGAGAGGGCCCATGCACAGTGCAGAGTACAGCATGTATTTTTAATGCAGCAGCTAGCCTCCTCCTCGGAAAAAGGGGGGGGGGGGGCTAAAAAACAGAACAGAACAGAAAAAAAAGGTTAAAATGGCAAGGCTCTTTAAAAATGAAAGGCAGGTAATCTCCAGTGATCTTATTAGCATTCATGTATGGCAGCACAGGGTGTGAGACGCGAGAGGCAGGATTAGGGGATGACCTCAAGAGAGACTCGGAGGGGTAGAGAGTGAGAATGAGGAGAGAGAAAGAGAGAAGAGAAAAGGAGGGGGAGAAGGAAGAAGAATAAGAGGGAGGAGAGTGGAGGAAAAAAGAAAGAAAGGGCAAGGGGGGTGGTGGGTTGGAGAGGGGTGGGGGGGGTTATACTTGCTTGGCAGATTGCCAGCATGTAACGCTGTGAATTAAGCCTGATTATTTTCAAAGTAAAATGATCGCCTCTCTGGAACCTGCTTCCAAAATCTCTGAATTCCCCTGGCGGGAATGCTCTGTCAGCATCGGATAAAGTGTAATGTTTAGACTTCAAATGGGAGGGGATTTCATGCATGGGGAGGGGTTGTTCTCATTTAAATAATAATATTAGAGGCGAAAAAAAAAAAAACACATTCATTTGCATCGTGAAAACTGTTTAAGAAACAAGATGCTGGAAATTAATTAAAATAGTCCTCAGGGCACGACATTCACATCTGAGAAACACGGAGGTCACGTGATGTTTTGACGCTGATAGCATTCATCCAGATCTCCCATCCACAACCTTGACATAAATTCAATGGTTTTTCTTCTTCTCATTCACGCAGCCTCCCCCCGTGGTGCACTGTGATTGCCTATTTATTGTCCTCTGATGAAAAAACACGACGCACTGTAACCCCCGACAATAGTGTACTACTAAAGGCACGAGACAGAATGACCTTTTCTTGAGGAGATAAATAAGTGTAGAATCATATATTTTAGATGTTCATTTGGGTTATTTTGCAATGTATCCTATCTTTACTGATACTGTTCATTGAATCTCATTCACGTGTCTCCTAGAGCGCTAAAATTAAGTTTGGCTTAATCGTCCGGGATATTTTTATTTTTGAGTTTTCGTAAAAAGAACAACCTAAAAGAACGACATAAAAAGAACAACCACGGAAACATTGAACCCTTTTCTAATATTATTGCTGAGGTCTTCTAGAATAGAATCATATATTCCATTTGTGCATCAATGTTTTTAGTTAAGCAAAATGTACAAAAACATCAAGGCATGTCAGACAACTTAGAAAAGTCTAAAAGGCCTTGGACCTTAGAGTGTTAATAACGTAAGTCTGGTGTTTCGGTAAATGAAGCACTGATAATCTCCCGGGAATTGTGTTGGAGCTCCACAGTCTTGTCCGTCTCGAACGCGGGCGCCTGATCTGATCGGGCACCATTCCATCTGCCCACAAGGCGGGTGGCATCTCGACGTGGCCCTGGCACCTGACGCGGCACAGACAACTAAGCCGCGGCGCCGCCGTGTGCCGTGAATCCCTCGCGATTCCCGAATGGTTCCCGTGTCTGAGCGAGAGAACAACTCGTGGCATTTCGATGTCTGATCTGAGCTGCTAAAAGCCTCGGTGGGCGGCTAAAAATAAACTGATTTCACCGCAGCAGTCTTTCGGCAGTCTATTTCTGATGCCATTTGGCGGCTGTCAATGAAGATGGTGTTTCTTCATAACTTTTTCTGTCCTCTTCTGGGAGTTGTCCTTTTTCCTTATCAGTTTCTTGCTGTCATGTAGCATACGTACATGTTCACACACCAAACACACACA
>NC_137921.1:65131033-65158533 GCF_963457725.1 Sprattus sprattus | reverse complement strand
CCCTAACTCCTTTAAACTCCCCATACTGGAGTATGACTCCATCTCTCACTCTCTCAGCTCTCTCTGTTTTACGCTCTCTCTCTCTCTCTCTCTCTTTTTCTCAGTTGTTCTGTCTTTATCTCTCTCTCTCTCACTCTGCCAATTCCACCTGATTGTGCACACTTGAGTCGACGTGCACTCTGGTTTGAAAGCATTTTCTTGAAGATAATATAGCACATAGCATGAAAGCCTTCAAAAATTACAGCAGGCACCAGAGAAAAGCCTTCCACCCCTCCCAATCTGGAAACACATCAAAGCTGTCACAGATCGCACTCTCTAAAGGCAGCACAAGAGCCACTCTCCTTTTATCAGTAAATCTTTGGGGGGGTGGGGGGGGGGGTGGGGGGGGTAGGGTGAGGGCTGTTGGGGGGGCTGGATTACCACCAACACTCTGTCGTAAAAAAAAAAATCCACTTGCCCCACGGCACCTGCTTGCTTTCCTTTTTTTTCCGCACACCTCTGCAAATTCTGCACCACACTGGGGGCCCCCTAGATCCCCCCCCCCCTCAAATAAATCATGCTTCATATCTGACACATGCATCCCACACATCATAAAGACAGGGTCTCTCTGACAGGGCCCAGTTCTGACCCTTGGGGGACTCTAGAGGGGCGGTGGAGCCTGCAACGGTCCGTTAGTCGGGGTGCAGTAAACCTGGGCCAATGCTGCAGACGCAGCACACACATGGAGCCACATAAAAATGGAAAACAAACCGCAAACCACAAGGTCTGCCCTTACAGGATCCAGCTGGGTGTGCTGGGTTCTGCTCCAAGGGTACTGACCCGCAGAGTAGGTGCACTGAATGCGCAATACGCATTAGGGCACTGTGCGAAGGTCAGAGGTGGACATACCATGGTAAAAAAGTACAGGACCTCCCCACTGTTTGGGGTCAACCAGCTGGATTTTCCGACTAACACAACTCTTAAACCTGGGGGGTAGAACTAATGAGTGGTCTCAGCTGGCTCAGAGGATGGTGGGTTGGAAAAATAGGATTTTTTATTTTGTAAACCTGAAAGTTTTTCCAACTGAAAGTGCATTTGTGGTGGTGATGGGTGGGATAATGACACACAGTCTTATTAATTCTTCACACAGCACACGTTCTAGAGCTGTGGAGTTCAAAGGTCACTGCATGCCCTGGGTCAAATGCCACTCAGGCTGTCACTGTGCTGGTACCTCATGGTGTGGGACAAGCTGGGGGGTCTAAACGGAGGGCAAGTGCACTGCTGGGCATCACACATCAGCCATCAATTTGAGTTTGAGAGTCTTTGCCTTTGAGGGGTTACTGTGGTAACAAGGTCCTATTTTGGACTGAGCTAAAGGGAGAAAAAGACCGCAGTACATAGAAAAGATGGTCTCTTATGATCGACATTTCATTGTTTTACAGGTGAAGTAAAAAAGTACTTACAGGATAGTATTAAAATGTTTACATTTTCTTTTCATATTTGTACAGTATCTGTGCCTCGTGGTCTTTCCTTAACACAAGCAATACCTCAAGGATCCTCTATGCGGCTTCCCTGCGGTGTCCCTGAGGACGATCCTGTATCATTCACTCCACTGTCTCTTCTCTCCTTTTCTCTGTGGACACGTAATCTCTGACTTTAGTTAACATTGTGCTGTGAGAGGATCATGCACGTATTCTAGCTTCATTTTGTAGCTGTTTGAACTATTCATTTGAATTTTATTTGTCTAACATTGCGCGTTGAAATCCAACATAATATCACAATTCTGACTCCAAATTCTGCTGCCTGGAAGGTCGACTGGAAACATTGGCCTTGATCCCAGCACTTGAGGGAATACGGGTGTAGGCTATGCTGCACTGGTCTCACACATCTCACATAAATGCTTCATGAGACCTGCCAGTATGTTACTGGAGAGCCGGTCTATGTTGGCTTACACCAGTAACTCCAACCGAAGAATGGCTCAGCCTATGAAGTCCAAATCATGTCTCCTGTGTGTAGCCCTTCTGTTCCTTTTCTTCCGCTCTCACCCTCACTCCTTTTTCCCTCTCTCCTTCCCTCCCCCTCTCTCTTCCGTCTCCCTACCACACTCTGTTACCATTATGCTACCATGGCAACTTGCCCGTGAGATTCTGTCCAAGGTGTGCTATGGTCAGTTAGTATTCAAGGCCAAACTAAGGGCAAAGCAGATTTTTCGCCCTTTTTTTATTTGTTAGTCTTTTTTTTTCACTTTCCACACATTTGAAATACACCAGACACACAAGCTGTTCATGAATTTAAAAACTACATAATTTAGCCCTGCCGGCATTCTGTTGAGCAACGTTCAATTCGGAGCAATCTCCATTTGTCTGTTGGGTTTTCATTTGCATAATGGCAATGCTTTGCTTCAGAGGCTTATTGAGTGCGCGGATGCACGCATCCATATCCATTTGAAGTGCTGACAAGGCACTATAAAACAACGTGCCTCACCTTGTCTGCTGCCAACACTATTTCACAGAGACCACAGATAAAGCTGTGCTCTGTAAAAAAGTGACACACAAATCCAATGATCTCCTCGCCATTCACCAAGGCACTTGAAGAGGAGACTACCGAAAAAACATTGCTGATGATGACCACTCCACGGTCTTTTGTCGATCTGCGGTCCCTAGAAGCAGCGAGCTGACGCAGAAACTAATCTAATGCATCTGAGTCTTGTTTGCGGGTGGTAATTGGTCTGATGATTGCGCAGGGGTGAGCTGGCGAGATGGCCATTTACAGTGGTTCACCGCCTCCACAGCCAAAACACGGTTCAATTTGTTTTTTTCGCCGATCGGCGGGGTGCCGCCTTCTACACCCTAATGATATGCACAGTCACAGAGCAATCACCGTACAACAGAGAACCTCTCATTCCCAAAGACACCCACCTCGAATGTCAATAAATTCACACTCATGTCACTCCCATGAGCGACTAAATTATTCAGGACATTGTAAATTGTGTGGGCCACAGCATGGTGGTGTCCAATTATGTGATGGCTGTCTGACAATAAAGAGCATATTTAATTAGGTTATGGGGACTAGATTATTTGTGGCGTTCAATCCATGCACAGTCGGATGGGATTAGAACAATAAGAGTTGACTTGTGTAGATCTTTGTTTATGCATCGTAATGCATAACGGAGCTGCAGTAATGCAGATTTTTTTTTATTCATTCTTTGAAGTTATATTACTTTACAAAAGAAAGTGCTATTATGAAAGAAATGAAATGAAAATGAAATGAAAAAAAAACACCCTCACTCTAACGACTCTCTGTTCCCTTCTCCTTCCTGTTTGACTCAACATTCCCTCTCTTTACTCCCTTCTTTTTGTATGCGCTTCGCTCTCTGCCTCTTTCTTTCCAACACATTGACGGCATCCCCTGCTTTCCTCCTCTTCCAATCTCAGAGTAAATGTGATTCCATCAAAGAATAGGTCACTGTGCTGCATTAGATCGCTGCACCAGAATAGGGCACGGACCTCCTGATTTCCATCAAACTGGCAGGCACCCAGGGGCTGACTTAAAGATTGCTGGACTTACAGTGGCTGGCTTTTGAAATGCTGCTTTCTGACATAATAATAATCTCTTAAATGGGGACTGAGGTCCACAAGCGGACTCATCCCGCTCCATCATGTACCACTGCAAGTTCCATTATTCAGTTTGAACTTGGTTACGGGAAAGCATAAAAGAGAATCAGTCAGCCACTCACTCCACATCAGAGAGTAATGTGCTTTTCAAGCCCTCTCATGGAAAAGGGTACTGATCAACCTTTTCCTTAAGTGATTGTCCCAGATAACAGCAGTCTCTGAAACAGATCTGGTCTGGTGAGATCGGTTGCCAGGCTCAGCCACTCACTGTCTCAGTCATGAGTGGGGATCGAGGGCTGAAGTGGTGCTTTGCTCACAGGTATCTCACCTGGAATCTGTGCTCTGTGCTCTGTGCTCTGTGCGAAGGGGAGCAATTGCTGCAGAATCCCTTGGGGGCATCTGTTCTATTCGCTCCCTCCACAAGACAGCTCTCTGGCGGAGAGCGGTGGAGTTTTTTCTGCCATTTCTGATTTTCACACCGTCTGGGCGCGCACGCGTGGCCATCAATCGGTGACATTTAACCACATTACCCCGAGCAGCCATCAGTCAGTCCCACAGCCCTCCCAGACTGTGACTAAACACCGTGGTGACTGCCTTGCCGGGGGCATTAGAAGCTTCTGGAAGCCTCGGAGTGAGCGCAGGGCGTTTGGCTGAGGGAAGCTGAGGAACACTGACATTACCGAACAGAAATAGAATCACAGTGTTCTCTCAGGACACGTGTCCTAATGGTGGTGGTGGTGGTGGTGGTGGTGGTGGGGGTGTTGTAGGGTTTGTGCTGTGTGTGAGATTCACAGGGAGAGCTGATGGTGGTGGTGGTGGTGGTGGTGGTGGGGGGTGTTGTAGGGTTTGTGCTGTGAGATTCACAGGGAGAGCTGGATAGCCAAACGTACCTGAGGAAGAAAGAGGCTGCCGCGCTCCCGGAGGCTGAGGAGGAGGCTGAGGACTGGCTGGTTGGGGAGGAGATGGAGGGCGGCGGGGCGATCAAGCCAGGGCTGAGACTGTCGGAGTACACACTTTCTCTGTCAGCGTCAGCAGTAACCTATGATGGATAGACAGACAGACAGACAGAGAGAGAAAGGGAGAGAGAAAGAGAAAATAAAACAGTCACACATAAATCAATGCAAGGAACCTCCACACCTTAGAGTGACCAACATTGTCCAAAACTGAACTCACTATAACACGATGAGCCTGTAAGACCAAAATGTGCCATAGTCCACTTCCACACATCAACTCTGGCCCCTTTCAGCACAGTGCAACTCATTTACACACATTTCTAATTCACTGGTGTTTATGGGGACATTTGGGGTGGGATTAGGATGAGCACAGCCCCAGGCAGGGGAGAGATGGCCTGAGGCTACAGACAGGAAGAGTGTGGCGAGCCAGGCATACGTTATTCCCTCACAGCTTCACAAACAGCAGGACAGGGGCCCTCAGGGAACTGCTGCACCAGCGGCTCAGGCAGGTGGAGGCAGCCATCTTCACTGCCAAACTGGGACTTGTCGCTCCATTTGCAAACTGCCTGTGGACCAGAGCTGAGTGGCCATGCTCTGCATACAAATGACAGACAGCTCTCTGCTGTTTTCTGACTGCATCCGCTGCTAGTGGCTGGTCATGTCAAATGGATGGCCATTTTAGGAACAATACTGCCTGCACAACAATCTGTCCCAATGTCTGTCTGTGTATTTCTCTGTCTGCCTGTCTGTGTGTTTGGGCGCGTATTTGAGTGAATTATTTACGAATTTTGTTACAGGATGAGACCCTTTTCATAGGTTTAATTGTTTCTCTAACTAAAACGCGTGTGATGCAGTATGCATATCAAACCACCTGCAACATCTTGTCATTTAAAGAAAATCCTTTTTCCCAGTACTCATTGTGTCATTATCACAGCACGGGTACAGGTCATGTGTGCAGGTTCATCATGGATTACTACATTTTGGACTATGAGAAGTGAGTGACCCCAGACTTGGGTCTACATATTGAACAGGCCAGGCTATTGAGGCATATTCCAAGATGCACTGCTGTGCTGATTACATGAAATCATGTAAGAGGAAAATGGAGTTATACCCCTTGCCCTTCCTCCCCCACTTACAGTAATAGGCTTGATTTCATGTCATGTGCGGGATTAGCATTGAAGAGATTAGCAGCAGTCATGTCTGAAATTATACATAAATGTGTCTCATTTTCAGCTTTCTCATTTCTAGCACCAACTGGGCTAACAGGATTAAAACACACACACACCAGACGTCTGCACACACACAAACACATGGACAACTATATACTGAATACCCAGAATTGTGTGCACACACACAGTCACAGAATCACCAGTGATGTCACAGTTAATTTATGCACAGATACCAGTAAGCTAATGATGTTGATTTGTCGTCTGTCTCATTTGTGATAAACATGCTGCAATTAGTAGACTGTGTGAAGCTGTTGTGATCCTGAGATTAGTTGACATTCAAGGCATGATCGAAGTTCTGAATTCTAAAAAGACTGAAAGACTGTCTCTACGAAGAAAGAAAAAAAATCATAACATGGTGGTTTGAAAAGACCTTTGTTTTTCAAAAACCTCCTCTCTTCTGCTTTTTTTTTTCTTTCATCTGCTATGTGCAACATGGCCACAAAGGACCTAGAAGAAGACACATACCGTCATTATCTCTTAGAAAAAAGAGAAAAAAACCTAGCAGAGAAGAACAAAAACAACAACATTCACTTTGCTGCAGCCCATCCCATCTGTCAGCATAGTATGAGCTCTATTTATATAACTAGAGTGTCGGTGTAGGGAGCACGCTTCCCACATCCTGAAACAATATACCCATCACTTTTTTTTCCTGCAGGGGGGGAAGTGACACCTCTGAAGCTATGGCTATAAAGCTCAAGCTGTCAGACCAATGACGCACATGTTAAGACTTCACATCAGCTCGTCTGAAAAACATACGCCGGGGCCAACATTACAGCCAGTGCTGGTTTACGAGGGCATCATTATTGGCTATGTGACGTGGAGTAGTAAACACAGGCGCATTATTGTGTCTGATTTTCATGGGTTCTGACAGGAATGAGGGCACAGGAAGTTACGGGGGGAAATTTCCGAGGGAATTGTGATCTTCCTGCCGGCTTGATGGGCCGATAACGAGCGATAGAAGAGCGTTCCCGCTTTGAAGGAAGAAAAGTAGCGTTCGGCGCACAAGATGCAGCTTAAGTTCCCACCAGCGCTCTCGTGTGTCTCTGTGTGTGTGTGTGTGTGTCGGTGTGTGTGTGTGTGTGTCTGTGCGTTAATCCGCATCATGTCATCCTAGAAGTAATTACATCAGTGCATGTCAGATCCAGACATTAAGACACAGCGGGAGACAAAGAGCATGTCTTTTCAAGTTGAAAATGGAGTCGAGACGAGATCTCACAGACTCCTACAGGTCTGTGCTAAAGGTGCCTGTCCAACTCTGAGAAGAAACTAAGAACCATGAATACTGGTGAAAGTATTCCCCACCGACAACTTGAATGATAATGTACTGTACTAACACACACACACATGTACTAACACTCACACACAATCCACATTTGTACCAACAACACACACACACACACACACACTCACACACACACACACACACACACACACACACACACACACACACACACATGCATTCTCTCTCAGTGTTCCCTCTTTCTGTGCTGGGCTGTCTGAGCCTGTTAACGATGAAGATACATAATATTATACTTATAATAACACTAGCACCCATCACAAATAAATAACACCCAAGGGGAAAATGTCAGGATAAGTCACTTCTTACAAGAGTGAGGTGAAGAAGCATAGACAACGACTGGCTTCCCATAACCATCATATCAGCAGACTGTCTTTAATTGTATGCAGCAATGGCATTTCAATGGCACAATGATCCACCCTGTCCTCCCAATGAAACAGTGTCATTCTTCTTCAGGTTGGGGAGATTCACTCTTAGAAACAGAGATACAGCTAAGCTAAAACTAGTCTGTACAAAGTGCCCCCTCTTTTAGAATAATCAACTGCAATCATCACCAGTTTAATCCACTCTTGTTGGCCACGGCTAGAATTACACCACAGCCTCTGGCTGGGAAGCCTAGTGTTCCCCTATCTCCCATTGAAAGCACCTTGAATTATTTTCTTCTCTTCTTACTCTGGAGAATGAGAGAGAGAGAGAGAGAGAGAGAGAGAGAGAGAGAGAGAGAAGACTTACTCTGGAGAATGAGAGAGAGAGAGAGAGAGAGAGAGAGAGAGAGAGAGAGAGAAGACTTACTCTGGAGAATGAGAGAGAGAGAGAGAGAGAGAGAGAAGACTTACTCTGGAGAATGTTTCTTCCTGAAGATGGATGTACCACCCCTATCTGCTGCAGAATCACCCCTTTTACCCAGTCTTTTCCCCCTTGCTCATCTCTCTCACTCAGAAACACACACACATAACTCCTTTTCACTGAGGCACGTACACATACATTCACTCTCTCACACAACCCCCACCTCACCCCAACACACACACACACACACACACATATATATATATATATTTATACTTACTAACTACTCTCATATGCACTCACAGTCAGTAAAATAAACAAACTGTCTTTCTCTCACACATACACATATATATATATACAATATATACTATATACAAACAGACACAGACACAGGCACACACACACACACACACACACACACACACACACAGTCACACACACACAGTCACACACACAGTCACAGACACACACACACACACACACACACACACACACACACACACACACACACACACACACACACACACACACACACACACACACACACACACACACACACACACACACACACACACACAAATACACACATAAGGGAGAGAGTTCTGCATGCTGGCACAGCTGTTTCACTGCAGACCCAGGCAGCAGATGGGACCCTGGCAGTAGCATAAGGGTCACACTGGGCAACAACTGAAAAACGTTTAGGGAACACTCACAGAAAAGCGCTCAAATTGACCGGCCTGGCGGTGGACGAAGCCTCACACTGGGCAACAACTGAAAAATGTTAAGAGAACACTAACAGAGCGTCGCCTGAGCGAGTTGAATTAATGCAACATCCTGTGGGACTGGAGCCACACTGCCTCCTAAACACAAGGCTACATGGGACACTGCAGCACGTGAACTCAGGAAGGGTCTGTTTGTACGTCGGTGGACAGCACTGGTCTAGAAGCACTAGTCTGATATATTGGTCTGATCCGTTCTGTCCTGAAACAGAAAATCAGAAGAGATAATCACATTGTTCTCATATTTTAGTCTGGGTGTGTTCTCCCCCCCCCCCCCCCCCCCCCCCCCCCCCCCCCGGACTAAATCTATGGTTGAATCTTCTGACCTTCGAGGGTCTCTCTTCTGTGTGTGTGTGTGTGTGTGTGTGTGTGTGGGTCTCTCTTCTGCCCCTTATACAACAAAAAAAAATTGGGTCCCGTCCAGGTCTAGATCACATTGAGGTAGAAGTGAGCATGGCAACCCACCTGTGCATTCTAGCAGAAAAAAAAACAACAAGGAAAAAAAAAGAAACAAAAACACCCAGATGGACGTCAGGTGCAGTTTTTGCTCGTTCACTGAGTGTGTGTGTGTGTGTGTGTGTGTGTGTGTGTGTGTGTGTGTGTGTGTGTGTGTGTGTGTGTGTGTGTGTGTGCCTGAGTCTCTGGGCCCATCTGTTGACAGGTCTAGTTTGGGCATCAACCCCCCATGCGGATCAGGCAGCCTCACTGCCCAACTCCTGAGGGCCTTTATGAGCACATGGATGCCAAAGGAGGACCATTAGGAGACTGCAGGTGGCGTTTAAGCCTGGGGAGAGATGAATGAGTCTGCCTCTGCAATGCAGACAGAGCACAGAGAGAGAACAGGGAACAGCTGCAATTTACAGAGACGTTGCCTGCAGCCCCCCCCAGGTGAAAGGAAGGGGTTTGGGTTGGAGAAGAAGAAAAGAAAAAGAACAGAAAGAGGTCTAGCCTTGAGATGCACAGTGAGGTGCTGTATAGCAGCTGACAGATCTGCTGCTAGCTGTTAGCTGGAGTCCTATTCTCCCAGTCGGAGCTATGCCTGGGAGGGCGTCCTTGGAGTACAGAGAAATGGCTTTCACTAATTGACTGGTCACAACTGCTCACATGGTAATATACAAATGTATACAAACACATGTATATTCACCCATGTAGATATAGTCACAAGCCCCCCCCCCCATCACACACACACACACAGTGACACATACATACACACACACGAACACACACAGAAACACACACACACACAGAAACACACACACACACACACACACACACACACACACACTCACACACACACACACACACACACACACACACACACACACACACACACACACACACACCATGAATACACACCCATCCACCCACGCAGACAAACAAATTAGAGACCACAGACACAAAAGCCTGTACAAATTCATTATGGCATTCCTTTCAGAAAAATCCCTCAAGAACACGAAGGGGCTCTCAGGAGGTGCCAGGAAGCTGTGCCGTTTTTGTGCCGTTTGAACGTGATTCATTTCTCAAGGTCTAATTGCTTTTCAACACCTGGGTGAAGGAGGGAGGAGTATGAGGCACGTATTATTTCAGGGTCCCTCGGCTCGTCTGCCACTGAGCATGCCCAGTTTGAGCCAAAAACTAGAATTTCTTCTACAACTGCAATCCAAATTATGCCACAGCTTTCATTATTGTGATGTTGTTTTTTTGCCCGGGCAGTTATGCTGTAGGATTTTAAGCCATTGTGAAAATGAGTTCCCCACTGTTTAGATGCTGTTTCAGGGGTTATTGCCTAAAATGAACACAAATCTTGTGTATAGTTGACTAAATGAAAAGCACGCTTAATTTCACAACATTTGTCTCTGGTACTGTTAAAGAAAATATACAATAACAGGAAATATTATGGTGGTGAGGCTTGTATCTGATTGAATAGTGAGACATTGGCTCAAAAGAAAAAGGCACAGGTTTCTTTGTCCTTTCACCTTGAAACCCTCTCAGACAGACACATCACCACAGATGAACACAACCCTCCTCGCCTAGAATGAACCCTAAGAACTCTAAAGATGGGCTCTTCCATTGGCCCTGGAGTCTGGCCCTGATTAGGCCCAGATGAGTCCATCATAGGTAGGCTGCATGTGCTTTAACTGATATCAGATCAATCCATTTGCATATTCAATCAGCTCGCCATTGATTTCTCTGTCCACACCCACTCGTTAAAACACCATCATAAACAAAACACTAATGCAAAATCTATAGGGGGTGCAGCCGCGCTACCATTGGGAGCCACACCATTACAGCCTTATCGCTCCAAAGGTCAAGCCTCACTCAGCAGGCGCGGCGGGGTCATGCCCACATCATGGCGTCTAAGGAGTGCAGTAATCAGGCCCTGTTGGCACAGCGCTTGACGGATGGCACTCGCAGGTCGATGAGGTCGCCGTGCGCCACCCTTATGCTAATCCAATAAATCAGCGCAGAGATGACTTAATGCTCAATCATCTGACCGGAAGGTCAAGAGGAGCGCAGCGGAAGGCCACAGAGGACCTTTTCAATCTGGTTATTAATGAGCTTCGTATGAGTTTTTCTTCTTCGTCTTTTTCTCTTGCTCCCATTCCGTCGCTCCATCTCTCTCTTTCTCACTTCCTCCCTTTCAATTCACCTTCATCAACTTGGCCCTCATGTTATAAGCTTAAGATCTCTCACACGGTGACACCTGCTAGTCTTTGCCCAACAACAGGCTCGTATAAATCCCCGCTTTTATGGGCTCCAAGCACATCTCTCGGAAAGAGGACGGGCGATCTGACGAATGCTATCTTCCCTCGAGGAGACATTTTGAACGCCCGCACACACAAACAATATGGCCCTGGAGGCCAATGAGTTTCCTCTCCGCTCTGGTGAATCCAGATGCATCTGGACCCACGTACCTGAGCCACGCTTCAGGGTATCCTCGTTTGCCTTCTGGGTATCAGAACCAGCGCTGGTTAGATAAGCATTCAAAAAAATGCACTCTTCCAATCTGTGCCTGTGCCTGTGCCATCAGAATAAAATGAGATCTGAGGGAAGGATTTAATTGCAAATTTGATTTGTAAGGACATTTTATGGTGTCTGTAATAATCTGTCGTTTTTTCAAATGAATCCTCTGAATGGCTTTTTTGTTGTACAGAATCTGGCGCTGCCAAAGTGTTACTAAGGCTTATGGTTTTTTCTCTCTCTCGCATCGCAATTTTAATTCACTCCTTTAATGGCTAAATGCACAGTCTTTCGCTAAGCATTATTATTACACTGAGCTGCCAGAGAGGTCAGGTCACATAGCATCCAACGTCTGCTTAACACATCTGTTACATCACGAGAAGGTGACATCTCATTTCGGCTGCAGTGCTGAAGGTCCTTCTGCGGGGCCCCGACGAGCCACTTAAACCCAGTCCGATATGAGCAGCCTCGGCCCTGAACTGGTGCTCAGCTCCATGATAATATGATTATGGGCAATCACATAAAACCAACAGTGAGCTGGGGGTGTGTGGAGGTTAAGGGAAGCTAATAAATAACTCCAGTCTTGGCCATACCATAAACTAAAGCCTCGGAGATATACAAGGCATTGAAGGGGACGGGGACACTAGGAGAGGATTACCGGTTTGAGGCGCCGGACAAAAGAAACCTTGGGAAGAACATGGAAAAAGTGGGAAAAGTCTCCAGCTGTGGATGGAGGACTTAAAGTTGACAGTGTGGATTTGCGGGATCACCTCCTACCAAGAGACGACATGATTCAGAGTTTGTGTTTACTAAGTCACTCCGGGGATCATGTTGAACCCGTTAAGACATGGTGTGAGTGTTGTACGGTTCAGCAGCTCCAGTGGAAGATAAGGTTTAAAAAAGCTGCTTCTTCTTTTCCCCCTCCCCACTGTCACACGAGCAATTCTTCTGTATTTTAGGGGATAGAATAGGGTTTTGGAAAAAGTATCATTCAGCGTTTTTTTAAGTGTATTGTTAGAAGTGAAACTTCACAAGTGAAATAAAAATGTGAATGGATTGGAATTGTACGGATTTAGTAGCACTGCATTGACCCCAGGTGAACAAGACTGAGGTGAGGTGAACTGCGTATGACCTGCGTACCTGAGCAAAGTGGTGATGTGATGAGCGACTGACCCTGTGGACGCTCCAAACCCCCTCCAGGTAGTGCTGGGCGTGGACCGGTAGAGGCGTGACTTTGGCCATGCAGAGGGGCTGAGTGCCTCCAGACAGCCCACTGGGCACCCACCCCTCGTCCCTCTGCTTGTCCCCCGCCGATGGCACTCCGTACATTTTGGCGGACGACCTGGCGTGGGCGCTCTGGATGGACCAATCCCGCGATGCCTGTTGTGTTGAGGGTAATGTAACGACGCTCTGTGCAGCCGACCGGGGCGGAAACCCTGAGAAGGGTCCTGGCTGTGAAGGGTCGGGCATATCTCTGGCCAGCTCGAGGGCCTTCTGCAGGGCTAGGCGTCTCAGATGGTGCAGGGGGGTGCCACACACCTCACAGGAACTCCCAGCATGCCTCCCCCGGGGCGGCCACTCCAGGGCCTGGAGCTTGTCAAGCAGGAAGGCGGCGAAGCCTGGGTCCTGCAGAGAGATGACAGACATTAGCAATATGCTTTGGTATGAGCTACAGTCAGTCATGGAAAACGAGTGCAAACGGCTCTCGCCTGAGTTGGCCTTGCTGGGAAAGCGTGACAATTCTTCCCGACATTGTGCTGTACAATATGTGACGAGACTGTGAAAAGATATTACTAGAAAAAGCAAAGGAAAATTGGTCTCTTCTGGAAATCCACTGTTTACTTCAAAATACAATATGTCACAGTATAAAATTAAACCAAACTAAACACATAGACGGGCTCATGTACACAACTTCCCCCTACACACACAAAGATATACAAGCGCACACACCCACACCCACACACACACAAAAAACGGCTGCACATGCCAATGGATGCTATGTCAACAAGAATCCACAGCAGACTGCATCTGTTAACAGTCTAAATGATACCTTTCAGCACACTGTGATCTCAACATGCTGTAAAGGAATAATGAAACTTTTTACAGCCGAGTCCATCGGTTACATTTAGAGACAAATAACGAACACCTGGAGGCTAAAATTGATCTCCGTTGGCATTCTGTACATCAAATAGAGATTGAATGGAAGCATGCAGCAATTTCTGCCAAATTCAGCAGAAGCACTTTGCCTTTCCTGAAAGCCTTAGCTTCACTTGATTCGGTGGTGGTGGGGTGGGTGGTGGGGGTGGGGGGCGGGTAGCAGAACTGTAGGAGTAAATGAGAGAGCATTCCAAGACATGAAAGAGAATTATCTCCTTTACGCAATACAATGTGTGCTAAGGTGCACTGAAGAGAGGGTCTTCTAGTCTTCTAGCCCGTATCAAACCAGACCTCGTTCCAAAAGGATTACCTAAAGGCTGCCATTTTAAAACAGGTGGAATTAGGTTCAATGTAGAGTATGTGTTATTTGTGCTTTAGCAAGTAATAATGGGTTTTACTACTATGCATTCTTGTAAGAACACATGTTTGTGAGAATGTAAGAACAAATATAACGTGTTACTAAACTTCAATCTGAATCTAAATCCATCCTAATACACCATGTACTTACACAAATGGAGTATTTGTACTAATTATTTAGTCAAGCAGACTTTGTGGGGTGGAAAGTGGGGGGGGGGGAATGTTCTGTCTGGCCAATAATCTACAGATGGCATTTGGCTTATCCTTGATGACATTTCGTATGACAAAGGTGGGTGGCGAATAAGCAACAAGTAGAAGTTACAATCCCTATCTTAAATACTTCGCCTCAAGCCCATAGCTGAACTTGAGCACATGCTGATCCAACAAACAGCTGCCCCTGCCTCAGCACAATGCATCACCCCATGCCCCATGGCGGACATTGTATATAAAAGCTGATTTAGGGGTCCTAATAAACTCAGCTACGGCCTTCCTGCTGATGCCTCTCCGTCACGCATGAGCACAGTGCCGTCCGTCGCTTCTCCCCACCCACCCAGCATTACTGTCTCCCCAAGTTTATGTATGCCGGAGTAAAGGGGGAGGTCAGGGATGGAGCGGGGCCCCTCATCGGTATTGCGAGCGTGCTGATTGAGTGCTTTTGTCTGGGTCTAGAGGATCGTAAGGTGAGAGAGTTCACCAGGGAGGACCCGGGGACGGCAGCGCCAGATGCCTCCAATCTGTTCACAGCTCCCGGGAGCAGTAGGTTTCTGCGACCTGTTTGAATTTGACTTTGTTACATTTTCATTTTGCTGTGACTGTTGTTTCTTGACTCGCCGGGGAGAGGTTGTATACATTACCATACAATGTGCTGGAATAAACTCTATTCTCCACGGTGTGTCACTATCCATTTTTACTCATGGTGATTCTTTCTTATGTTTATTCTTCCTGTAAGAATCCATTTTGTCAAGTGTTGTAGTGGGGAAGTAGGATGTGAGGGACTAGAAGAAAGGGCCGCAAGTAACAGGTTCTGAGGACAAGATGGCTGCAATCCTCTGCTTATCTTTCAATATGCACACCAAGATCTTTCTAAACCGCTAAAACACCCCAGAGTACAAACTAATAGGATTAAAGATAAGTACTGACCATTTGTTCATCTGTGCATCAATATACACTGAAGTTGAGCCAGTTTTCCAAAACATTTTCACTCAGCTTTCTAATTTCCAACGGCAAATGTTGGGCTCAAATCCAGGCACACATTGAAACACTATCACCAAAAGCTGCAAGGACATTTTTGCATTTTTACACAACACCATGCGCAGTACTAAGTGTTTCTTCTTGTTTTCTTTCTTTCACGTATAGCGTAACAGGTGCACAGTGTCTGAGGAACATTTGTCAGACACATACATGAAATCACAGAACTTGTGTTGACCTGACAACCCTCTTTCCCCTTAGACAATGGCCACCGTGAGGCCTGGAGATCCCCACAATAGCACTCCAGAGGGCTTCCTATTGTACTGACCCTGGCGTCTGCCTTGTCTATTGTGGCCACTGGGGTGCGGTGGGCCTTTGTGGGATAAGCGCACAAAAAAAAGGTTAGCGACCCTTTCCTCATGAGTCAAAGCCCCTGAATAGTCCCTGCTCTGCTGTGGCCCCACCCTCACGCGTGTAGTGGCCCTGTTGTCCCCAGCCTGAAGAGGGGACACGGCCGGCACGGGCGCGCAGGCACACTTCAGGGCCACTTCAGAGGACTGCACTGTGGCGTTGACGCGCTGTGGCCACACAAGGACCACCTGTGCCTCTCCTTTCACCGCCTGGGACACAATGAGAGGAATGGACTGCGGAGGAGTGGCGGTAAACGTGATATACAGCGCCACATGTCTGCAAGGGCCTCACAGAGGCAATGGGCTGCTTTTTTCCCACAGGTATCAAATGAACGCCACTCGGAGCACGTGACGAGAGAGAGAGAGACATTCTCTGGGAGTAAAAATGCAACATCAGTGATTGTGTTTTCTCCAGCACAAAGCGTAGAATTAACAAATGAAGACTAGAGACAAAAAAAACTGAAGGCAGCCATAGTGTCTGTAAATCCAAATGTGGACTTAGTGATTAACAAACCCTCTAATGCCTTGTCAGTAAAGACATTCAATGCCAACGTGTGCAGGTTGATTGCATTCCCAATTGAGAAACAATTGCCTGTGAAGCAATTTTCTGTTCGGTTAGGCAGCATTGACCTGACAGGAATAGTGAGAGAAATGGGTGGATGATAGATTTTTTCCCCCTACTTTCTTCTAACACAAAAGGAAACCATGGCATCCAATGGCAAACCTGAGCCTGAGCACCAATAATGAATGAAAGACCTCGTGCAGCACAGCATGTTTCTGGGATATGATCTCAGATTTTTTTACACGCAGCGTTGACAAAGAAAAACGGAGAAAAGAAAAAAAAAGAAAGAAAGGAAGAAAGGCAAAACTTCCTGTCAGGAGTAAGAGTCCTTACTTTCTCACACAAGTGCGACTTCCTGTTGGAGATGGTGGAGTCTGGCTGTGAACTTGCCGTACAATGATGCCCTGTTTTCTTAAACTTTTAACACCTATTCATAAAAAAACGTTGGGGTCAAAGCACCCACAGTTGGTGTCCAGTTGGTGTTTAAACAACAACAACAAAACAACAAAACCAAACTCTCCCCTGCCTTCACAAAACATTACGACCACTGTGAGACGCCCGCCTGGACTTTAGAAAAGCGGGCTGGCTCCACTGGATTGTTAAGGCACAGTTAAAGAGTGTGTTTACAGCTGTAGTCTGTCTGACCCGAAGGGCCTGCTTAGACTTTCCCATTCGCACACTCCAACAGCCACCTCCACTTATGTCACCATTAAGGAGCACAACAGTCCTCTGTATACAGGCTCAGGGTTTTATATAACACAGGCCAAAGACGAGCCCTTAAAGTGCATAAATACTGACCACAGGGTCCTCGAGTACACATATAGCTCAGCAGAAAAGAAAACAAAAAACAGAATCCACCGTGCAAAAACTGAACTAAAGGAACAAATACTCGAAGGCACTGCATTTAATTGGTTAAAACATATCTACATGAAAAGCTAGAGTTGCAGTTTACAGTTGTACATTTATTTTGTCTAGGCCTAGCCGTTTCAAAGATCAAGACAGCACCTTGCATCTACCGTTAACGATTACAGCACACAGTAGAAAATAAGACACGTAAAACCATTATATCTCAGTGTGCATTGGGCTAAATTCTGTCCTACCTCTGGAGACAAGGCGTCTGAAAGTTTGTTCCAAGATGTTAAAATTCCCCAGCCAGCTTTGTCTGAGCTAGTAGTGTGTAGCCCTCGGGCTCTGAGAGTTGACTGGGAAACAGGCTGAGGGACACAGGGGTCTGAAGGGCCCATGGGCGGGACCGCTCTCTCAAGGCCCTCATAAATCACCTCTTCGCCTATAAATCACTTCCCTTGAAATTTTAGGGCTGGCCCTTCACCCGTAGCAGTTGTCTGTTTACTATCTTTACTTTTTCTTGTTTTCCTTTTATAGCAACAGTTACCAACCAAACACAAATTCCATTTTTTAGAAAAAGGGAGAATGCAAATGGATGACTGCAAAAAAAGATTCCTATTGTCAAGTGTGATAAACGTTTCCCCCTAAGATTCATCAATGGCAACCCCCAACATCTTGGCTCAAACTACAGGGCTAGCTAAATTAAAAAGAATGAGTATTTTTATGAATCTAAACCTAATGAGCTGCTAACCAGCATCAACTGAGTGGCTGTGTGGCTAAGGAAAGCTGCCTGGATACCTCTACACTCCCCTGCTGCCTGTAGTGGCAGCTTCCCTGCATTTATTTACATTGCTAAAAAGCCCTCAAGCTGGCAGAGGTGGAGCACGTCTGTGCTGTCTGCTGTTTTCACATGAGCGCTGGGGTCGTAAACAGTACACAGACAACACCACAATGATGCCTCGCCTCCGCAGAGACAGAGCACTTCAGCACATATCTATACTGCTTTATACTCACTGAAGAAATCCTTTGCAAAAATTACAAGAATTGACTAGTCTTTCAGAGCTTGTCACAGCATAATTCTTCTCCTTGATGCTAACAAATACTGCCTACTGCTGCAGCATCCCCTTCTTGTGCTTGAAACCTTGTTACCCTGTGTGAAATTCACCAGTAAAAGGTTTAGTCTAAAAGCAGTAAGACCAAAACCAGTGTCAACATGAATTACCATGGTGACATTTCCTAACTTTCCCCCCCGGTTTGTCTTGACAGCAAGTCCTCTTTGTTATTTGCAACTGTTAGCCTCTTCTCCCCTGGTAACTGCTCAGATGTGCATAATATTCATACGCGTGCAGACGGCAGAAGTCTAATTAAAATACCTGTGTAGTGCTTGTCGTCAGGGGACATCCCAGAATGCTAAGCAAGAGTTTACTGGCATCCCAAACACGTGAATATGGCGTGTGATTTAGGCGTCGTCCATAAAGTATGCGCAGTGAAGTGTAGCTCTAATCAGTTGCTACATTTCTGACCCACTTCACTCCTGACTTGAGTGAGCCACTCTTCACGTATTGTAGAGCCTATTTCCATTGCTTCTTGCTTTAACAGCCCAATCTATCTCTTTTTTTTATATATGACTCTAAATAATAGAGGCATCTGAGAAAATGTCAGGATGTTACTACCCCAAAAGGATGCTTGAAGGCTGGGGTCTATCCTGGGGATATGATGCTCTGCTCGTTAGGCTGTGTACCAGCAATGTGCTCTGTCTGGCACAAAAAAAGGAAGCATTTGTTGACAGCATGTATGTGTGAGGTGTGGATTACCCCTGTTTCTTATTCTTTCTCTTCAGGTTTTCTTCCCATATCTGGTGTTATTAAAAGCCACTGACCTCCATTTACTGTATGTGCTGATTAGCTTTAGCTTAAGGGTGTCCTTTACTCAGGCGTTTGCCCATCCATTTACGTGATGAGGAAAAACAGCTTGTGTTAACTGAATAGTATCTTGGCATGTTTATATCAAGGGGCACAAGTTCACTTCCTCTCGGGCTTATCTCGACTCGTGTGTCAGAGAATCTCCACAGTTAGCCACTTCTAGGCAAATTAGCAGACAGGAAACAGGAAGTCAACCATATAACCAACTGACAGCAGAGTAGCCATCCTTGGCTGTGGACTGCAATTCTGGACCACTAGGCAGCACTGAACAAGAGCTATCATTCATTAGTGGTCCGCAACAGAATAGAGGAAGTGTTACTCCCTTCTAGTGTGTGAAATATTGTTCAGAAATGTAACATAATGTACCTCATAATGTTCCTGCGTACAATCTACAGTGCAATGGATACTGGCTGTCAGTCATTAAGACAGATGGAAAAAGTTCTCTCTAATAATAATAATAAACAGATTGCTACAATACAAAAGGTCAATCCACTTTAAAAAATATGTGTAGGTTGTCTTGTTTGTGTTACAGAGCAGACAGAAATATTGAAAGCTAACCATCAGAATGTAGTCTGCTAGGTGTATCTAGACATCCGTTATTGAGTTATGCACAGTGTCTCTACACTGCATTTAGAATATTCTCTAAAATGCCGTGCAGCAATTTAAGTCCATTTACCAATGTACTTGGTCATGGGTTCACAGAACATTGAATGAACCGAACAGTTTGATGACTGTGGTGCCACCTAAAAAAAAAGGACCTATTCACAAACAATCTGCTGTTGCCTCTGAATTATCCACACTCTCCCACACTCGTTTCCTAATCATCTGAACACACACGCGATCACTGATTAGGCATAATTGTCACAGTTGTGATTCCTGAGGTAAAACAAAAAAGAACCATTTATTCAGTCTGGATGACTGCATACACAGCAGTCCATTCTCTTTAAGGTCAGATAGCCCAGGCCTGCCATCACCTCCTCGTCAGAAGGCCCGTGGACTCGACTGGCTTACAGTGAAGGAAGAGACGGTGCCAGAACACGAGCTAATGACACAGGCGTAATTGACTATGAGACGAGTGGGAAATTCTAATGGTGCGACTTAATAGAGCAATTACACTCCATTACCACCGCATCCCGCCCAATAATCTCCTATTATAATGAGGAAGCGCCCTGATGGTGGAAGAACCTTTAGATAGCACACGATTAAATTATGCATTCAAGTGGCCATGTTGAATTTACTTTTCTTTTTTTTTTCTTTTTTTTTGGGTGGATGGTACACTTTTAATGATGACCGTTGTGTGCACCCTCATAAAATGTCAGCACCAGTTATGAGCTCCAATTTCCCAATGACAAAAGTAGGACATGAAATAAAATAGTTTAGGGGAGTAAAGTGGAGTTATATAGGCTTGATTTATCATTTCGGACTTTGCAATAGACAGGTACACACAAGCACATACACAAGCACGCAAACACATAAATATACCCCACCCACCCCCCCCCCCACACACACACGTATGGGGACACTAACATTTCTCTGTAAATGTGTGAGCCAGGGGCCTTTGTGGGTAAACGGATGACTGTGATCATGGAGTGAAGCAACTGGCGGTGCTAGACGTGGAGTAATGTGCTAATAAATTAAAAGCCCTTCCCCCTTTTCCCAGTCCCCAGCTCTCTGCAGCGGTGTGGCGGTGATTGACAGCACATTCATTTATATTCAGCCCCAACATAGAGGCTTGCATAGCAGAGGTAAAAAAACAACAGGCAATTGTCATGGTAACGTAAACATACAGTACATGTTTGATGAGGCCGCGCTCAGGCAGAGGTGGTAGGGGTGACGGTATTGTGATGAGCAGACTTTTATTCCTGACTGTGTTTCTATCCTTCGTAATGGCACAGAGACAGAAAAGCACACCCTTGGTTTGTTTACCTCATATTTCCTATATTTATATGCATGTATGCTGCAAGACTTCGGCTACATATCAAAGCAGTGCAGGTGTCAGATGAGAATGGTGTTACATAAGTGAGCCTAGTTGCATGTGCTATATATTCAAGAGACAGCCATGCTATCTTCTTCTAAGCACTGTTCTGGTATTATGTAAGATGGGCAGGTGTATGGGGGGGGGGGGGGGATTGTGTGTCCCAGTTAGTAGATATGCTGTATCAAACGGAATACATACAGGATGCATGATTTACAACAAAATGGAGTCTGAAGTTGTGTTCCCTACTGAAAGCTCAAAGGGGACTCATCCTCATCATGATTGCTACGGACTTCTACTGTTGCCAGGTAGCGAGTCTTTGGAACACACTAACAATGGCCATTTAGCCATTCCCTCAACGGAGTAGGACAATGCCCGAGGCCCTTTTGGCAGTAAGTGGGATCTGGGAGTCATTTCCCCTCGGTTTGCTTATCATTCAAATGAGATACAAGGTCCCCGGCTAAGACTGTCAGCTCAGCCAGAGGTAAGGTGGCCACTCGCTGTGCCAAATGAAGATGTGGAATCAAAGTGGCTTGGTTAAAGTCTGGTCACGTACCGTACCAGCCTTTGTGGTTGAATGTGACGAGAGAGAAGTGAGACTGTGGATGTGACTGACACCGGAGACGAGTGAACGCAGTGGCCTTTTTTGTGGCATAAAAACATGGAGCTACTGAAGCATCATTAGCGCTAGAGCACTCCATATCAGTGTAACAAATTAGCGGGAGGATAAATGCAATTAACTGCACAAAATAAGTGAAATGGGGGGGGGGGGAATCAATTTTTTAACACTGAACTGATATAATCTCATCCCGTGGACTGAAATTATCTCTTTTTTTCCATTTTCATAAGCATGTTTGTTCAGATTTATATCAACTTGGCCCAGGGGCACAATTACACTGATGTTTTTTTGCTTCATTTAAGAGTATGGAGGGTTTTTTTTTTCAGTAAATGGAAAAAAGCCACAGCGCAGACAACACACACAGTGCTGGAGAGAGACAGATCAAAATAAGCTCTCCCCAAATCCCCAAATACCATTTCATACACAATTATCTGTTTTAGATCAAGGTTAGAAGGAACACGGCACCACAACATCAAGCCTAAAATAAAAAACGGGATAGGTAGTGAAATAAAGCAGTGTGTGTGTATGTGTGTGTATCTGTGTGTGTGTGTGTGTGTGTGTGTGTGTGAGAGTGTGTGTGTCTGTGTGTGTGTGTCTGTGTCTGTGTCTGTGTCTGTGCTATCAACAAGAAAAAAGACATCAGTAATGCCCTCTCCTATTTCCAGTAACTTAGATGAGACTACTATTCATACCCTCAGCACAATTTTCTCATTGTAGTATCACGAACAAGATGAGGATGCCTACCTTTAATGGGTGACATAAAACAGTTCCTGTAAATTGCTCCATTTGATTGCGTGGCACACAATTGAAAGCAGTACACTAACAGAAATAATTGTGCTTTTGCTGTATAGACCTATGACTTATTAGTAAGTGTAGACCACCATATTCCATACAAAAGCCCATTAAATTATTTTTAAGGGTGGGATAAAATATGTTAAACAACCTAGATGATGACACAGTCACAGAGGGAGGGTGCATTGCTTTGCTTAGTGATGTCATTGTCTGGTCTGTTTGGTTCTTGCGCTGGAAACTCGGAAACTCTGAGAAGAGACTAGCTCAGGAGATTTTCCACCAGACCAATCAATGAGCCTTGGGGAGTGATCTCTGTAGCGACTACAAAGTAGGGCTGTCATTTGTAGTCTAGCTTTGACAATGCGTGCAGTTCGAGTGTTAAGCAAAACATAGAAATCAATTTTCATTAGAATTGATAGGGATGAAGTCAGGAAAACCTGACAAGAAACTTACACAATGGCTTTGCAAGGGAAAGATGTTAAGACTCTTTTCATTATGGGGTTAAGTAAGTATGACCTAACTACGTCGGATATCATTTTGATCGATGCACGCTTGCAGTGTGCCATTCCCTGCAAGAAAATCTCTTATGAGGGTGTTCAAACCACAATGATAACAATAAAAATGTGTAGTCTGGAAACATCCGGCTCAACAATGCTCTCTTGGCAGCAACTAAAAAATCCAAGAGAAAACATTCTATTAATAGTGGCACATCCCTGACAGTTAATTAGCAACTTCGTCTACAGAGTGACAGAATGAGTTTGGTCCCAGTCATTACGAGTTGTGTTTCACCTTGCTCTGCCCCGGCATACTTTATATTCTTTGCTTGCGGTTAATAACCTTTCAAATTTTATGATATGGCTGCATATCTTGTCTTAGTGATTTGGATACCATACATTGACAAGCCCAATTACATGTTAGAAGGCAGGCCGCCCTCAAAACATCCCTGCATGACACAGCACGACAAGTCATATCTTGCTGAAACAAAGTGGCACCTTCCCACAACGAGGTAGAATGTCAAAGCAGACTTCTGGCAACTCAAGCACAAGAAGTATCAAAGCAACTGTATTCTATGGATAGTCATTTCCCTAAAGAACATACGAGTTTAATCTAACTTCTCATTTAACTTGTGATAGATTATGAAACGACTGCGAATCACAGTTGATGATTACAGTATTCCAGTCCCTCAGTCTCCGTTGTTGGGTTAGCCTGTGCCAAGGGTTAATCATTGGCAGGAGTTTAATCTCTGTAAAGAGCGACTTCCACTCTTATCCTGTTCTCATCTGTGTGTATGGGGAATCAAAACTCCGAGGGGCACACACCTTGCATTTAGACAGGCAATTAGCAGGCCCTCTTTAGCATGCGGGGCCACGCTCTGGTCTTGTGAACTGTGCGACTGCCAGAGGTTAGAGGTCACAGGATCCCCAAGTGTGTGTCAGTGGCGTAACCCTACCCCCTCCTTCAGCCTCGCATAGGACCCATCCCCCCCCCCCCCCTCCCCCCCTCCCGCCTGTTTGCTTTTCTGAAATGAGTTTTTTTCTCCCTCTATCAGCCTCGTCTTCCTGTATCGGCCCGTGGAGTGTTGATGAGACGCGCTCTGAGCCTCGTGGTCTTCGGTGGCAGAAATCTCATTACAGATTGTTTGATTGCTCTGGCTCTCCTTCGACACTCTTAGTAAAAATAAGCATTGAAAACACACTCATCACGGCCCTCTTTTGCCGAATTCCCCACCCTCACTAGATTTAAATGAATTTCACCCGGGAATCGGCAGGGCAGGATCATTTTAACAGCTAAATGATGTCCTCAATCATTTAGATGAATAGGCAGCTGACTGTCGACTGGCAGCCAGAACAGCATTTTAGTAATCAATAATCCCCCTGCTCTCACCGCGAAAGTGCAATGGAGGCCTGCAGCAGGTTAAACTACACGTGGTCCTTCCTCACACTAAAGGGTTTCTCTGGGGTTCTGGATCGCTCCTGCTAATGCGTTGCCAATGCCGATGCAAATGGCAGTTAATGAAATGTAGCACTGACTACACAGAACAAGCAGCTTCGTTAACGACCACCAATTTACAAGGTGATGCATCCTCAAACTGCTACCTTAACAATAGGCGTAGATGAACCGTCGACCAGGTGTCTGAGTTACAACCTATAGTTAGGTGAAAATAGAGGGTGCAATGGCAGACTATGAGAAAGTCTACACTTTAGAAACATTTAGAGTATGCTAGTTATTTCTCCTGAAAAACATCTCCTTGCAAAGATTGCTGTTAAACGTGTATTTAAATGGTTCCTACAAATATTAAGGGTACACATACCCACAAACACACACACACACACACACACTTATCTTATATGTCTACAAAGGTTATGAATAACAGGATTATATTTGACAAAAACACAACCTACTTCTGTACCCTACATGCGATGTGATTGTCATACATACAGAGTAGAGGTGAAAGTCCAACCCATTAGTATTCTGTTAAAGGCACCCAGTGCAACTTTATGTAGACATGCAATGAAAAATAAACATTCAATTTCTAGTCTTTTTTACACGTAGTAAGTTTCAATAACTCCATACCATTACATATCGACATTCAAGGAGCAAAGATGAGACGTCGTTGTGTGGTGAGAACTGATAGAAAATCGTAAACAACAACAATCGCCAGTAGGGAGAAGCCATTTTTCCATCGACTGGAAGCCTGCTTTATTTATTGTAGGTTACAAAATATAAAGAAAATGGCGGCGATTGTTGTTGTTATCGATTTTCTATCAGTTCTCACCACACAACGACGTCTCATCTTTGCTGCTTGAATGCCGGTATGTAATGGTATGGAGTTATTGAAACTTACTACGTGTAAAAAAGACTAGAAATTGAATGTTTATTTTTAAGCCTCGAAAGTTGCACTGGGTGCCTTTAAGCTAGTAACCAGAAAACCCTACAAGATACACATGGAAACTCAATTTTCAAAAGGTATACAACACATTATGGAACTGGATTTGGATAAATACAAAGACATCAAGAGTAAACAACATCAAACACAGGTGGCGTTTCAAACCAAATACACCCACTAATGCCTAATTAGTATTCAACAGGGGTTGAAACAAGAAAACCACTAACCTAGCAATGTGTCTTGTGCATTGTTGTCATTTTTCCTGGCCAGTTTTAGCTGATAATTAGCAGAATGTGTAATTAGTTAGCAGAGAACCAGCCTCTGTCATTTAAATTCCAGTCATTTGCTACACACAACACTACCACCACATTCCTTTAGCTTTAAGCATGATTTGACTATGTCCATCTTAGTCACACAGAACACCATTGCAAAAGCATCCACCTGAACTAGGCATGTGAGGATCTTTAAAACATCGGTAAGCCACCATGTGAAAAGGTATCAGTGAGATCTGCACAGACAATACTGTGGCAGGCTAGCCAGGAAGAATGTGCAGGCGAGACAGGACCTCAGTTTTAATGCAGCGCCCCATACACTGCACAACCCCAAGGGTTCCACTATATTGGCTGCTTGAACACACATAGATAGGGCAGAACCGGATGGAGGTCTAATCTTGACACAGTAAAGACATTGACGGTGCACAGAGACACTAACTAACATAGAGGGATAACGCACAGGCATTGCAACATAACACACGGACTGAAATGTACAAGTATTTATAAACCCCCCTCCCCCCCTTTTTCTTTCCTTCCTACTGTGAGGCGCATTGTGTTACCTTCGTGTATGAAATGCGCCGTACAAATAAAGTTTGATTTGATTTGATTTGATTTGAAATGATAATGGTAATGCACTCTTACACTAAACACAAATGGGAGACACTGCAACATTCCAAAACCAAACACTTATAGCGTAATCATGCATTCATACTTAACAGGGCGAACACACTGGATTCTTGGAACTACACAACTTCACACCCGCACATGGAAGCTGCACTATCCCTTGAATGCTACAATACTATATCAAAACAGACACTTGTAGGGAGAAGGTAATATTAGTGGCAGATTCTTTTAATGAAATTCAGAAGATAAGCTTTCAGATCCAGACAGATTATCAGACATGATAAAATGATTGCAATGAATTTTTCTTAAAGGTTAACACATGTTGCTCTCCTAACCACTGATCTGCGCTGGTAGGGGGAGGGAGCAAAATCAACAAGAAAAAATTCAATAACAGACCGAAAAATTATTCCATGCCCCATGTCAGCAGAACCATGAAAATATCAAATTTTATTTTCCTCTCAGCAAGATTTGACCTTCACTGACTTGTTTTCCAGCCGGGGAGGTCAAAGAGGAGCACGCCAAACCCTAAGCCAACAACAACAGACGCCCCATTTTCCAACCCTCCCATTGCCCCCCACTGTCATTTCCTGTTTTGACAGGAAGTGGACAATATGGGTTTTTTTCTGCCACTCCACTGGACACAATTTTCAAAGCATTTTATTGCACTGGCCACCCGTCAGGTTTCAAAAGCCTTCAAAAAGTATCTCACTCTTTTTTTGTACAACTGTTTTTTTCCCCCTCTGGAACAGACAGACGTCCTATTAGAGCTTTGCTTGACGACGCAGGTGTGGCCGAGTCTGAATCAAAGCAGACTCTAGCAAATAGGTGACATCTTCACAGCAGATGGTAGCCTTTTATACTACCTTCAACGGGGATGTGTTACAGCAATTTTCCCTGGCTAGATCGTTATGTTAATGGACGGAGGCAAAAGTGGATTCTTTGAGAGTTTAAAGGGCATTGCAGCTATGGTTGTCCAGGTGTGGTTCTTAGGGCTACAACTACAATACAGCTTCAAGTTGTTTTATAACTCAGCCAGGGCCAACTCCCATAGATCACAATAGAACATTTTCCTGAGAGCAGAGCACTTGTTTCTTGTTTTGTGACTACACCCCCTCACCCACTCTCCCTCGGTACACGTTGGCTTTATTGACTGGCTGAGAGGTTCAACTACTTCATTGAAAAAATAGTTGCAGGTCAATGCAGAGTTGGAACCCCAGGCCTTTAGAAATAGGCGACAACTTCCAAGTTGTGTGGACAGCTCCAAGCTGTTTCCTGTGCAGGATAACAATAG